>NW_026852803.1:0-21374 GCF_026571515.1 Ruditapes philippinarum
TGCACATTTGAAAAGAAAAGAAAATAAATGTCAGTGTACGTGCTTTTAATTTAGCTCTTTCATAATACTGAAATTATTTGAGATGAAATTTAATGAATTGCAAATACTATATTTGAACTGGTGTTTTCTTAGTTATCTTGATGACGAAATAAATGTGAACCTCAGATACCCTAATTAATTCAGTTCAGTACTCTCATAGAAGTTTATACGTATCTTTCTCAAGTAAGAAGTCACGGTGGATTTATCAAAATACATGGTCATTGTTATCAGTTTAGTTTAACCAGCCAACACCGTACTAATATTTTAACTCGAAAGACCAAATTGTGCAAATTCCAGAAACTGGTAACACAAAACACTACTGAATTTTGTTTTGACCTCAAAGGATTGAATTATTATACCAATTGATGTTGGTCTATACTAAAAACTTAAATTTTAGGTTATTTGCTTACTCCGTTTTCACCAGAATTATCATTTTATTATTCCAAATGACCTAATATTGAAAAAAAAAACAACGTTTAAACGCTTTAAACTCAAATCGAGTTTAGGAACACATTAAATGTTATATTTCAATTTAATTCTGAGTCAATAGGTTTCCGTTTTGAGAGTTCGAGGTGATCTGCGGAAGGATTTCAATTTCATTTTTGGACATTTTGAACCTCAGATAATGCTTTTGAACAAGTCTACTTTTCATACCGTTCTAACTCTATCAGCTACCATCATATCAAATTCATTACTGCTAGCCAAAGCTCATTAACTGAAGTACTACAGTATTTGAGTAATGAGTCATAACCCTTTAATTTAGAACCACATCAAACACATTACGAGCATTTAGATCGAGACATTATGATAAGAAGTTTTTTTAATGTTGTTAAATACCTATAACTAAAGTAATTAATTCCAATGATAGTGTAGAACATTTAGAATTATTTATTTATTTCTTAGCTGTAAGCATTTTTAGAATTATGTACAACGGGATCATTGTCTAAAGATCGTGATAACGAAACTTTAAAGGCTATCGACCCTAAAATATGTGATACTTGGATTACGTTAAGAAATTGTCTTTATATTTATTTCTATTACATTTATGTCATTATTTAGATATGCTGTAAATATTATCTTTTCAATAAATAAATTCACTTTGAAATATTGCTATTTTAAGAGGACTTTTAAAAACATAAGATATTATGGATCAATAATTGTAGGCATATACGTTTGTACTTATATTGTTTAAGTGCTGCCAGACTATCGTAATTATGTAATGAAAAATAAGTATAACAAGAGCCGATTGAACCGGGTAATGCTCCCCGACTAGGTTTTGGACACAGAAAAAGTATATCTTTTGTAGTTTCAGAGTTATGTCCCAGACAAAGTGCGATAATTTCAAACTAAAGCAGGCAGAGTTACTGTTCTTTGCACTGCACTTCTACTCAATGAGATTTATCTACCGACTCGCACGTGACACGTCGTCTCAATGTGGTGATCATTTCTGTGAAATAGTTGTAAAATCATACTTCAAATAACGAAGTTATGGGCCGATCACGTTTTTGCTGCAAGGTCATGCTGTGACCTTGACCTTCAAGGTACCGACCCAAATGTTGCGCGTGACACGTCGTCTCATTATGGTTATCATTTCTGTGAAATAGTTGTAAAATCCAACTTCAAATAACGAAGTTATTGGCCAGACACGATTTTCCTTCAAGGTCATGCGACCTTGATCTTCAAGGTAACGACCCAAATGTTGCGCGTGACACGTCTTCTCAATATGGTTATTGGCGACGCCGGTGAGCGGCGTCGTCTCTTATGGAATGCTTTTTATTTTTGCCTATGGAAGGAGCTGTTATTATTAGAAGTTACTGTCATGCTGTGTAAATTAGTTGTAAAAATCAAGTAAACAAATATGTTGTTAAATTTGTATTTAATAACTATATGAAAAAAGCATGTGCATTGTGATATTATATTCACGAAATTGCAGGCTCAGTTTAACAGCTTGTCTCTTAGCTTTATTGGCAATACTTAAACCCGGATTTTGAATATCGTTGTGGTCTACATTGATGCTGTATTTTTTTCATTCATTTAATATATTGTCAAAATTTTCCTACAAGAAGAACGTTCGCCTGCAAATGAATATTAGGATTGGTAATGGAACTGTTGTGAACGATTATCCTATTGATTTTATCCATATTACGTTTATCTATTGCACAAAATGATTTCTTTTACAAAGTGTACCAGTATCCGGATGTTGAAAGCTATCCGATTTTCAGCAATTACTGCTGTCACTTGGCCATCTAACTTTTTATGAATTACTTTGCATGGCTTAATTAAACTTAAAGCCTGTAACATTTCATAATTTTGCTGTTAAGGGTGTTCTTTTGGGTTTCGGGTTTTCTCTATTTTAAGGGGAAGTAACTCATGTTTACTAAATTATTTGTTCTTTTCTGTCTATCTTAAGTATTACTTACTATTTTTGTTGTATGTAAGGTCATCAAAAGCATAGAGGCCCTGAGGAGTGAATATTGATAGATTTTTTTTACTGGCTTTATATACATTAGACTGGATTTTTCTATTTTTTTTCAGTTAGGTATTCTGCTACAGGAATCTTCTAATCACTATGTGAAACTGATTATTATTTTCTATGTGTTTGTATAAAAACTGTTAATAAAATAACCTTTGGTAAATATGAAAGGTAGAAAATTAGAGCTATGCATATAAGTGATCATGTTCATATATTGAAACAGAGAAAGGATAACATCCTGAAGTTATCAATTTTAAACACTTGATATATATGCAGTAAGTTATATAGTAAAGTCTAATGGAAGGTCAAAAGAGGGACAGTATTTATTACTGTAAGAGATGTGCATTTAATGTTTAGACACTCACACAACCTAATCTTTATTATTCATATAGACTATTTTGAGATTTTTTTTTACTTTTATACTATACATTATAGTTTTCTTTCTACAAGATTATGAATTCCATCCGAGTACCAATGTTAATAGGATGTTATATTTATTTTTAATGGAAACTGGAAATTATTAATGTAATGTGCATACATGTGTATCTTAGTATATGGATATAATGTGACTTACAATATTTCTGTATTTTAAGACTAACAGTTATGATGGATGAGATTTGCATTTAAATTTATAAATTATAATACATGTATTGATTAGTCTATATGTTAAAGGTGTTTATACCAAGTGTTAGCTGGCTAATAATAGTATCTATAATAGAGTTTATACATTATAGTTTTCTTTCTATTACATTTTGAATTCCATCCATTAGTACCAATGTTAATGTTAATGTAAGGATTTCATATTTATTGAATAGAAACTGGGAATTATTATTGTTATGTGCATACATGTATATCTTAGTATATGGATATGATGAGACTTATAATATTTCTGTATTTAAAGAGTTGCAGTTATGACATTATTATTAAAGGAATGAGACTTTCATTTAACATTATAAATGATTATACATGTATTGATTGAAAATGTCCTTAAACTTGCATTAAGCAATATAATTTATATAGTCTCAAAAAATCATACAGTATTTTGAATTATTATTGTAATTTTTTCTAACATGTGCATAGTTTGAAAAGGACAGCTTCTGTATTATATATTTGTAATGAAGGGACACCGGTCTCAACCTCCAGGTCCCCTGAGTCAACCCGACAACAGACTTTCCATAGAGTAGATTGTTACTTGCACTTGAATAAATTTGTGCACTAAATTTTATAGTGGGTGATTTGTGCCACATGAAAACCAACAAAGTACAAAAAATACAGATGAAAACATGAAAATACAATCTGCCACAAAGTGGCTCGTTTGTTGTATTTTCATGTTTTCGCCTGGTGCCCCTGATGCAAAATGCAAATTAGCCTTCATAAAATTTCTTATCATAGAAAAAAGATTAGTTTTTTATCCGTACAAAATTAGATATTGTATGTATTAGTACAGTTATGTTCACTTTCAAATTGACCTGTTATAAATAATGACATAACCAATAACTGTATAAGCCCTTTTGAGTAAAAATAATTATACAATATATAAATTGATATTTTGATTAAGACTATGAGTATGTAAGTTTTTCTTCTTAATAGTTTAATTAAGAATTAATCTTCCTGTTAACTAAAAATCTAAAAGTATCTGTCACGGTTTAGAACTCTTCACTATTATGGGGAGAAAATGTGTAAGCGGCCAGATAGCTCAATCGCTACAGCCGCGGAACATTATTCTGTGGGTCACTGGTTCGAGTTCTGGTCAAGCTGAAAGTTTGTCACATCCTGTGACTGCATATAACCCTAAGTTTAATTCACTATGCTCTGTAAACATCAGAAATTCAAGGACACAAATCAATATAGTGGGGAAATATGTTGTGGTTTAAAACTGTTCATTATTAATTTAAAGAGAAAATGTGTAGCCGGCCGGTTAGCTCAGTTGGTCTTCTGACAGTCATGGGTTCGAGTCATGGTCAGGCAGTTTCAGTCAGGGTTTAAAGGTGGTTTTTCAACTGACACATGTTTGATTCATTTAACAGTTTGTTTTGAATTTGAAATGGACAAAGGCAGTATTCTGTGCATGATACTTTTAGATCTACAAAAGTTGATAACACTATACTGCACATGAAGAAGTTCTTCTTCTTCTTCTTCATGAAACTTCAAGCATCTGCCATAGTTAATGACATTCTTATATGGTTCAAGTCTTATCTCTGATAGGCGGCAGCTGGTGGATGTGGCTGGTACTCATTCTATTACTGCTCCGATTACCTATGGTGTCCCCCTGAGGTTCATTTTCGGTTCTCTTTTATGTCTAATATATGTCAATGACATGTCTGCAACCCTAAGCAGTAAGCTTTTATTATATGCTGATGACTCGGGAAGCTTGCATCTGGTAAAATAAATCTGAAGAATCATGAGTCTTACAAGTGATTGGTTTATTGACTATTAATTGTCTTTGCATCTTGACAAGACAGAGTCTATTCTTTTTCGTTAAAGTTTCAAAGTTAAGCTGGGCCTAGCCTCCAGCTTACATGTAATGGTACTGCTATAAAGTACACATCATTTGTTAAGAATTAAGTTTCAAAACTTGATCATTTTTGGGCGTCGCCTTTGCTGCTTTGCATCAATGCTTTTCTTGTCATTTCTTGTAAAAATCAGACTTCAAATTACGAAGTTATGGGCCGAACACGATTTTGCTGCAAGGTCATGCTGTGACCTTGACCTTCAAGGTAGCAACCCAAATGTTGCGCGCGACACGTCATCTAAAAATGGTGATCATTCCTGTGAAATAGTTTTAAAATCCGAATTAAAATAACGAAGTTATGGGCCGGACACGATTTTGCTTCAAGGTCATGCTGTGACCTTGACCTTCAAGGTAGCGACCCAAATGTTGCGCGCGACATGTCGTCTCAATTGCAATACGGTGATCATTTCTGTGAAATAGTTGTAAAATCCAACTTCAAATAACGAGGTTATGGGCCGGACACGAATTCGGGACGTATGGACTGACTGACGGATAGACGGACGGACAACCCGGCGACTCTATGCTCCCCGAAATGTTTCGGGGAACATAATAACCTAACGAAATGTATGAAAAACATAGAACGATATATGTGAAATACATACATATTGATATTATACAAGAATTTGATACCCCATAGTTTATTCTTGATGCACGCATAGTTTATTCATTTAAAATTATTTCTTATCATTTCATGTTAAATAACCATCAAACAAAAAGCTTAATCAATTTGAATTTAATCCATAATGACGTCAACACACTGGTTTCACAGAATTTGCTAATTTTGCAAAATGTACAAAGATTATATTTTTGCTACTTAATTTGATAGGTATAAGATCAAATCATCGAATGATCAGTATTGCCAGACAGTTATCAAATTGCAAGATCAAACGCCCTGCCCCAACAGGTGAATGCTATTGGAAAATATGGGAAAAAATGTGCCATAACATATTCCTCTTGTACTATATAAGAAAAGTTTTCTTATGTATATATATATATAATAGTGTGTTAAGTAATAGACACAACAAACTGTTGTGTTTTTTTTGATAAGACAAATGTTTATAAAATGGTTAAAAGTTATTTTTCCTTTATAAGTCTTATAATCTTTTAATCTTGTTTTATTTGTTTCTTGAAAGTTTTACATGAAACAGAGAACGATACATGTAGTACGAATTTGTGTCTTTTTTTTTTTACAAAATTTTGATTACGTTTAGACGGATTTGAAACGATAAGTAATGATACAGAATATCGTATTAACATTATTGTTTTCTAGTATTTTGTTAAATTGAGATTGACTAAATCTAACAATTACAACATATCACATAAACAAAACACATTTTTTATGAACAAAAGCGCATTACATGAACAAAAACATCTTTTATGAACAAAAACACATTTTTCATGAACAAAAGCATAGTACATGAACAAAAACACATCTTTCTTGAACAAAAGCATAGTACATGAACAAAACACATCTTTCATGAACAAAAACACATCTTTCACAACAAATGCATATTACATGAACAAAAAGCATCTTTCATGAACAACAACATATTTTTCATTCTTTCATGAACAAAACGCATGCACATTGCATGAAGAAAGTCATATCCTACATGAACAAAAACATCTTGCATGAACAAAAACACATTACATTAACAAAACTTTATCCTACATGAACAAATTTTTCTTACATAATATTAATGATATGAATTTCATGTTTAGTAAAATATTTTATGCATATTAAGTTACCGTGCAAAACTTTCAAACAATTTTCGCCCAATCACTTAAGCATTGAAAACAGCGGGACAGTTATGATTCTCGGGTCGATTTTAATGAGGTAAATGTACTTTACTAATAGTTACAATAATTTAATGATTGTTATGCCAACCGGAATGAAGAAGGAATGTCAAAAATATCGTCTGGTATTTCTCAACTTCCGTTTTATTTATGCTAATCGTGTATCATTAATATGACAAGCATCCAGAAATCCCCGTCGGCGGAATTTCGCGCTAAATCTCAATGTAGTAAAGAAAAAATGTTACGCCAATTACAAAAATGTACGATAATTTGAAAACCATGTTTTGTAATATTTTTAATGGATACCAGAACGTTTTTTACTATCAGATGTCGCTACATAATTACATGTAACTTGTTAGTAACTTTTATAACTTATGAAGAATTGTGAATGTTTTTTTTATAAGTAACACAGATATTTGTATATCTATTATTTACATTTAATAAATAGCGTTTGGAATCCCTGCTAAAGGCACATAAAGAAAAGGTTTTCTTTCAATAAAGGCTAAACAAGTTTTTATTATATTTCAATCTTAATATTTCATTCTGTATGATTAATGTAAATTAATGTTGGATAAATAATTAAACCTATGAAGGGGACTCAAATAGCGTTGTTTTTTTAAAGCCTAAATTGAACTTTAGAGTTTAATTCTGCTTAAGTCGGTGCTCGTTGGCATGAACAGTGAGTTGCTTTTTCAAGTACCGTCCATAGACAAGCTCAATCAAACCGAGCCTGCAACATTTTCAGTTTTGCCGTTAAGTATTCCGAGTTTCTCTATTTAAGATTATATTGGGATTGTAACAGTAATTCTTTATCTTACATATGACACAGCTTTAAAGAATAATTATTGAATAATGAAAACAAAAGTCCTAATGATCATCAAGATTTATATTGTCTTACATATTTCTGAAAACTACGCGTAATAATCCCTTGGTATAATCTTATTCTGAGAATATAAATTTAAAAGATGATACCGAAAATAGTAGTTAAGGTATTATTTATTATCTTACAAGTCAAACATATTTCAGTAATCTAGCACCTGCATGGACTTTCATTTTCTTCACTTTTAAATTATGTAACAAATGAGAAATACTGCAATCAAGTTCGGTCGAGATAAAGAGCTATTAATCGTTTTGCATGTGGATGTGTGTGGCGCGCTTAACATTTGCGAGAATAAATCCTTTTCATATCAAAAACGTACTTCTTAACTTATCTGCAGTAAATTTTAGTAATCCGTTTCGACATGTGTTGCACACCGCCGTGATACACAAATGTTTATATATTTTATTTTGTGCTTCTAGAATTTAATAATTATTATAGTTTTTAAAACAAAAGCAAATGTTACAGCATAACCTGGCATGTTATATAAATATTGCGCAGTGTTTACCATACCATACTGATCTATCATTAATTATCATATGATGCAGAATACAGATTAGAAGCTGTAGCAGTAGACGGCATTCTTAAAAAAAGAATCAAGAAGAGAAAAATGGAATGCCTAGAGAACGCCCATAAAGACTAAACTGAAAATTTTGCGGGGTCGGTTTGATTGAGTCTGTTAATTTGACCATGTAAGAAAAGATCTCTAAATTGTTAAAATTTTGACGTTTTTATACAAGAGTGTTACTTTATGTACCTTTATTCATAATCGCTATCCTTTTTATAAAAGATTTTTTTAATTGGGGACCATGCGCCACTTTTCATGGAATGGCACTAACATGTCAACCAACCGTTGCAGATGATATGTATTTAGTATCGTTTTCCAAAGGAGGTATGGACAAGATGTTAGATATATGTAATGAGTACTCTCGTCAGTGGAGATACAGATACAATGCGGGGAAGTGTGGGATCATAGTCTTCAATGAGGATGAGGGGAGTGAGGATAGAACATTCTTTATTGGACGTGAGCGTATTAATGAGGTTGAATATTACACTCACTTGGGCATCGAATGTGATAAGTATATGTCGACAAAGAAATTGTTTTATGATGCTGCTAACAAACTACGTGGGACATTGCTTAGTATCGTTAATAGTGGCATTCACCCAGCTCATATAAACCCAATAACATCCAGAACTATCTACCGCTCAGTCGTACTCCCAAAGGCCCTCTACGGTTGTGAGTTATGGAATGTATACTCAGCATCAGACATTCGGACACTTGAATTGTCTCACCGCTTTTGTGTTAAGTTTATGCAAACATTTAAACGCCATACATCCACTGACTTTGCATTAAGTTCAATAAATATTGACAGTATTGAAGAAATTATAAACTACAGAAAGCTAAATTTCTTAGGCCAATTATGTCGTCTGCCTTGCCAATATTTGGCAAAACAAGTGTTCATTACGCGACTGATAAAGTATTTGAACTTTGACAATCAGAGTCGTGGATTTATACCCGATGTATACAGACTATTGCAGAAATATAATCTTGAAAGTGTCCTTTACTCATATTTAGAAAGTGGCGTATTCCCTTCGAAATATGCATGGAAAGTTACTTTACGCTCAGCCATTACAAATACTGCAACCTACACGCGTGTTAACCGATTAATACTGTCAAGACGTGAGTTATGTGGAATAATCCAGTATTCATTGCCAGCGACGCTGTGGTATGTATCAAGAAACAACCCTAAAACGGCGTATATGTGTTCTTTTTTAATGGAAAGTATAGGTAGTTTTATGTCCCATTCATATGTTGTAACATGTAGAAAATGCAACAGGCTTTGCGAAAATCAAATCGTACACTTGATGTGCTTCTGTACGGTAAACAACAACAATATAATCAGATTGTGGGACTCAGTCATTGAGGAATGCGGAATGACAACATTTATAGACCTTCTTGCGTTGTCACCTGAGGAACAATGCTGGCAATGTTTCCGGCTAGCATCTGATAATGACAGTCTAGCGTTGCGCAATTATAGAGTTGCGAAGTCTATTCGTAATCTCTTAAAGATCCGCACAAACTAGAAAAAAATTGGTACATGGAGGGTGACTGTGAAATCTTATAGAGTTCCAGGTCTCTATAATGAACAAAAAGCCGGAATTTACTCGGTGTAATAAATACCTAATACAGGACTTGTAAAACTAACAAAATAGGAACCAACTCTAAATAGTATAACTATATTTATATATAACATGATATCATGTAATTGTCATCTCATCAGTCTATACGTTTTCGTTTTTGTCCGCATAGACTTTTGTCAAATGTGACAGATATGCCAACATAATGTTATAAGGATAAAAATTAATGCTGTAAGCAGTTTGTTTTTTTTTTTGTTTTTTTTTTTTTATTTCTAATTTAAATTACTGTAATCTATGTGACATAATGATGTTTATCACAAGCACACGGATATATACCTTCTTATAATATTTGATTAAATATATACATGTTAACTATTATAAAAATTCAACTATTACATTCAAACTATATTGCAATCCACACAACGCAACCTGTATATCTGATACTAGTGACTTTCTTTTTTCTCTAATATTTGTGTGTTCATTTGATACTTACCTCTTGAGATATATATGATACCTTGATAAGTATACTAGTTAATTTTTGTCTGTACATTTTATACTTACCTCTTGAGATATATATGATACCTTGGTTAGTATACTAGTTAATGTTTGTCTGTATATTTCATACTTACCTCCTGAGCAATATATGATACCTTGATAACTGTTTGTACATTTGATAGTATACTAGTTAACATTTAAGACAAAATAACACCTCATGAGACAAATTGTAAGTTAACATTTATTTTGTTATATTTGTTTTCTATATCTGATATAATTTATGTAGTTAATGTAAAATATTTCTAATGCATCTCTTCTTACTATATGAACGATGCTAAATTGGATATACTATTCTGTTAATATGTATTATACTTGTTTATGTATATATCTATGTTCACCTCTGTAAATATGTTATGCTCTTCAATATTGGAGGAAATAAAAGTATTTATTATTATTTATTTTATTTATTTACCATGATAACCGTCGTATGAACACATCTGCGTTTCATAATTTAAACTTTCTCTTTATTCATGTTTAAATGTTGAATTCTGTTTATTAATAAGCTGGTGCTTGGGGGCGTGGACGTTACCTTGCACTTTCCAGTACCGTCCATGAACAGGTTCAATCAAACCGAGCCTGTTACATCTACAATTTTGTCCTTTTGGGCGTTATTTAGGAATTCCAGTTTTCTCTAATCTGTACAATTTATTTATGCAGCATTTTTGTTGTGTACAGTTGATGTTTTAAAATTTTAAAATGATTAAAAAAAAAACCCTTCAGTTACAAAATATGAATTTATAAATTAAATAAAAAACATTATAAATAGAAAAAAGAACAAGAAATCTTATCAAATTAATCTAATAACACCAGCAACTCCAATACCAGTATAAATAAATGCAAATGAATTTATATCTATTTTAGTTACGTAATGTAGAATAAAGTGCAAGTAAGATAAACAAAACGGCGCGCAGTTGAAGGTTGTATTTTCTGGTTTCTGGCTTTCCTCAAGCGGAGAAATGTATTGCGAATGTCTGAAATTAGTTTGAAACAGACATAATATATGTATATGCCCCCCATCAAGTTAAATTACAAAGCTGTCTACGAATTTAGAAATCTTTCAATTTAATTTAGAATATTTTTTACAGATTCGTTTCTGTATTATTTGCAGTAAAAAAAATAAGAAAACAACAAATGCTGCATTTATTGGTTTTCGTGCCTACAAAATTAAACTTGCTATTAGTTATTACTCTTGTATTTAATCGGTAGTCATTGCCGACGCTAGGGGGTTGTGGACGGTAGCTTGCAATTACCACAACCGTCCATGAATAGGCTCAATCAAACCGAGCCTGCAACATTTTCAATCTTTCCGTGTTGGGCTTTCTTTAGGGATTTTGTTTTCTTCATTTTTTTTATATTTCTTGTATATCTGCAGATTTTAGTAGCTTGCAAACTTCCCAACTTTTTTTACCTAGATGTTCATCAAGATATCTAAAAAAATGTTTGAATTATCTGAATTTCTAATGATTTACCTTGCATATCGCTTTGTTTTATGGATTTGACAAATTTTTTATAATAGCTTAAGCAAGTACTAGAGGTTGTAAGATTTGTTCCACTTTCCATTGTCACCAATGAACTGACTTAATCAAAATGTCTGCGAACATCATGAAATTCGCTTTCTTTTCACTGCCTTTGCGGGATCTTCGCCTCCCAGAATTTATCGCCTTTTATTCATTTGTAAATAAAAAAGGGAATATGGGAAATTAGTAAAACCCACAAAATGTATATCACGAAATCTATGTTAATAGTCGACGGTAATGTTAAATAAAAATGTATGATGTTAAAATTGTCTGTGATGATTTCTTTATTCAAATAGCGAAACAGGGTTAACGTTCATTCTTAGGATAAATATAGAGATTTATTATCTTAGCTCCCATAACATCATCTGGTGTTCATTTCTATAAAGTTGATTAATGGTTTAATCCACGACTTTCGACAAGAACAAAGGCAAACTGACATAGCATTGCATATCAATCAGGGTAACGTGAAGAATTAAAAAAGATTCTTGACTGTTACAGACGATGTGTAATTTCTGTGCGTTTAAACGCTGAAATGAAATCATTCTTATGTTTTGCAATGACATTGCTCACGGATAATATGTCCAGCATATACCGACCGGAAAAAGAATGGCAAATAGCATTTACCGGAAGCCAAGACACCTACAGACAACCAAGGACCGAAAAAAAAGAAGAAAAAAAAGCAATTCTAAGGTGCAACACATGTATTTTGAATATATATTTTGTATTCAAAAGTATATATTAAAAGAGAGTCATCTGGTTGTGTACGATATACTTATGACGAATATTTGAAATTTGAATGGTTTAAAGGATATCCGTTTGAAGTTCTTTTTGAGGCAATAATTTTACGACTTTAATTTTGCTGTAGTATTAAAATATATCTAATGAGCAGAAACTTAAAACAGTTACTTTTAAAACGTTAACAACTGTTTATTAGTCCCCTACCGGTTTACCGGAGGGGACTTTAGGTTTACCCTCCGTCCGTCTGTCCGTCTGTCTGTCCGTCTGTCCGTCCGTCTGTCTGTCAGTCCGTCAGTCCGTCCGTCCACAAAACTGGATCCCGCGATAACTTGAAAAGTACTGAAAATATTTTTATGAAACTTGATATATGGATAGATGGCAGTATGGAGATTATGCACGTCTTTTTCTTTTCTTCCTATGTTGAAAATTCTGGTTGCTATGGCAACAAATAGGCTGAAAATATGGCAAATTTTACACATAAACTGGATCCAGTGATAACGCAAAAAGTACTGGAAATATTTTTATGAAACTTGATATATGGATAGATGGCAGTATGGAGATTATGCACGTCTTTTTCTTTTCTTCCTATGTTGAAAATTCTGGTTGCTATGGCAACAAATAGGCTGAAAATATGGCAAATTTTACACATAAACTGGATCCAGTGATAACGCAAAAAGTACTGGAAATATTTTTATGAAACTTGATATATGGATAGATGGCAGTATGGAGATTATGCACGTCTTTTTCTTTTCTTCCTTTGTTGAAAATTCTGGTTGCTATGGCAACAAATAGACTGAAAATATGGCAATTTTTACACATAAACTGGACCCAGTGTTAACGCAAAAAGTAATAGAAATATTTTTATGAAATTTGTAATATGTGTAGATGGCAGTCTTAAGATTATACACGTCTTTTTCTTTTCCTCCTATGTTGAAAATTCTGGTTGCTATGGCAACACATAGACTGAAAATATGGCAAATTTTACACATAAACTGAATCCAGTGGTAACTCAAAAAGTACTGGAAATATTTTTATGAAACTTGACATATGGGTAGATGGCAATCTTGAGATTATGCAGGTCTTATCAGTTCCCCCTATTTTGAAAAAATATTGGTTGCCTTGGCAACAAATAGGCTTAAAACATGGCAAATATAACAATATTTGTGACTAGTCAAAAAGAGCTGAAACGTTTTATGAAATTGCATCTTTAATTCCAGAGTTATCTCCTCTTTAAGAATTTTGCTTTTTAAAATGTTATATTTTGGTAACAGGGATGTTTCAAATATTAACTTTAGAGTGTCCTTCAGTTCGTCTGTCTGTCTGTTCATAAAAACTTTTTCCTGTGATCACTTTAAAGAACATTTCCAACAAATTTACTTAAAATAGAGAAAAATTTACACATCAGTGAATGGCCAATGGCCCTTCAGAATGCTGATGGGGTTCTATCCGGTAGGGGACTTATGGATTGCTTGCAATACTATGATAATTGCTTGTTTATCACAGAGCTAAAGTCATTCTCAATTAAATAAATAAATTTAAAGATATACTAGTTCATGTATGTTGAAAATTGATATTAGAAAATATTGATAATTGATACATAATCTCTTTGTAAATATAAACTCGCTAAATATACACTCAGAAGATATGCTGAATAAAAATCCTACACACAACTGTAGGTGGTCACAATATGAAAATATACTGTCATAAAAAGAAACTGGCAGTTTTGTTTAGGAAAAGACCAAGTTAACTTGCCCCGTAGTAGGGAATGCAGCTTCCCATTATAGTTTATTATACCCCCGCACAACAAAGTTGTAAGGGGGGTATACTGGAATCAGCTTGTCCGTCCGTCCGTCCGGCTGTCCGGCCGTCCGTCGGTTTTTTCTTGTCCGCCCAATAACTTAAGATTCCATTGACCCTTAGTCTTCATATTTGGCATGGAGGTTAGTCATGATTAGTAGATGACCCCTATTGATTTTGAGGTCACTAGGTCAAAGGTCAAGGTTACAGGGGCCTTGACTTCAAAAAGCTTGTCCGCCCAATAACTTAAGATTCCTTTGACCTACAGTCGTCATATTTGGCATGTAGGTTAGTCATGATAAGTTAATCACTCCTATTGATTTTGAGGTCACTAGGTCAAAGGTCAAGGTCAAAGGGGCCTTGACTTCAAAAAGCTTGTCCGCCCAATAACTTAAGATTCCTTTGACCCACAGTCTTCATTTTTGGCATGGAGGCAAGTCATGATTAGAAGATGACCCCTTTTGACTTTGAGGTCACCAGTTCAAAGGTCAAGGTCACAGGGGCCTTGACTTCAAAAACCTTGTCCGCCAAATAACTTAAGTTTCCTTTGACCCACAGTCTTCATATTTGGCATGGATGTTAGTTATGATTAGTAGATGACCCCTATTGACTTTGAAGTCACCAGGTCAAAGGTCAAGGTCAAAGGGGCCTTGACTTCAAAAAGCTTGTCCGCCCTATAACTTAAGATTCCTTTAACCAACAGTCTTCATATTTGGCATGGAGGCTAGTCATGATAAGTAGATGACCCCTATTGATTTTGAGGTCACCAGGTCAAAGGTCAAGGTCACAGGGACTTTGACTTCAAAAAGTTTGTCTGCCCAATAACTTCAGATTCATTTGACCCACAGTCTTCATATTTGGCATGGATGTTGATCATGATTAGTAGATGACCCCTTTTGATTTTGAGGTCACTGGATCAAAGGTCAAGGTCATAGGGACTTTGACTTCAAAAAGTTTGTCCACCCATTTACTTAAGATTCCTTTGACCCACAGTCTTCATATTTGGCATGGATGTTGATCATGATTATAAGGTGACCCATATTGATTTTGAGGTCACTGGGTCAAAGGTCAAGGTCACAGGGACCTTGACAAAAAAAGCTTTTCTTCTTAATTGCTAAAGAATGTCCTGTCCGCAATGTATTGATTTTGACATTTTCACATTTGAAGCATGTAGAATACATAACTTAGCAATGCACTGGCTTAGTAACCTCAGATTTGGCAGGGAGGTTGTCCTTGAGCTCTAAATGGCCACTGTTGATTCTGACAAAGTGGTATGCGGGGGTATTCACGCCATGATAGTGGCAGTTCTAGTTCATTCTTTTATTCAAATAAGACATATTCAGTAAGAATTTCAAGGATCAATACATTTTTGTGATCAAAACTATACTCAAGGACGTGCATAGTATATCTTTAAAGTAATGCAAATCGGCATTTTTAAATAAAACATACAAATTGCATAGATCGTTATAAATGCATGCTGTTCTTTTTATGTAATTTGCTGTGTTTACTGCCTTAAAATGGAAAAAGTAACATTCGAATTATTCTAATTTTTGTCTTTAAAACCTTACGTATATCAAAATCTGAATAAAATGTTTGATTCTTCGGGAGCAATGAAAACAACAATCTAATATAATAATAATTGAATAATCCGTTATCCTGAGTCTGTTTTTGAGAAAAAAAACATGTGCCACATCTCTCACGACCCCTGCCACCGGCTTTAGCGGTATTCAATCGTCAACAATAAGTTATTCCGAAGGACCAGAAAAATACAACACTTAAGTTACATTTCATTACATGTCTTTGAAAGTGAGTGTTGTTATATTAACCAAGTACCAAAACAGAAACATAAATCACGGTTGTCACTTAACATTTTGTTCAGCTAATATCACTTCTATGTCTTAAACATCGTTAGTACTATATTCATGTAACGTCCATTACACGAGCATGTGTTAATAATCATATACCGTACCTACTAGGTACATTAAAATAAATCATTTTTCTAAGAAGTTCTTTTAGAAAATATAGGTCATGTTCCAGCATATTTCTGCTGATGGATGACCGATTTCTTGTAGAAGGTCACATTTCAATTGTCTAAACATATTTTTCCAATGGTATAAACATAACATATTTCAACGCAAGAGATTATATAAACCATGATAATGATTTGTCATTTTGCTAGGATATCTGACAACAGTATAGACATCTCATATAATAGCATGTATACCACTGGCTTCAGTTGTTTGTTTGGGTTTACGGCGCACTAACACAGTATAGGTAATATGGCGCCGAAACAGGAAAGATGATTTAGGCTAACCTAGGGTATTAAAAACTCCAAAACCATCTCACCTGCTGGAGCTAATAGATGCATAGACTACAGTAATTCAAACCCATTTAGTCGCCTGTTACGATCATGCAGGGATAAACGGTGATGCTTCAACCATGAAAAGCAACCCCTCAGTCTAAAGGCTCGTTTTTGATCTTTAACAAAATAGTATGTTACAAATCGCAATATATATTTCATCAACGTGTTTGAAATATTGCCATTTTCGATTTAATTTTCATATACATTAAGTATATTAAACAATTGAATCTAATATTATTATGTTGATTTATTACGAAAATTTTATCAAGTACTGTTAGTTCAAGGTCTCGACAATTGTAAGAAGTACAAAGTTTATTTGATTCTTAAAATTTGAGTGACATCACATTACACATGTAATAAATAAGAATATTTTCACAGTCAATATAAAATACTTGCGCTTACCTAGATAAAGTGTGAAACTAAGGCCGACGTGGGCGCCCTTGTGACTGAATAAGATAATTTCTCAATTGTATAAGTATAATAGACTAGCTTCAATATGCAGCTAATATTTTCAGTCTGAGGATCGATGTTGTATTTTGTCAAGCAGTGAAATTCGTCAGATTAAATTATGCATTTTGTATCAAACCATATCAAGCTCCAAAGTAACCCTGTAGTGCTTTGCTTTGTAATATATCATGTTAACTTTGCGTATGTGTCTTTCTATACAGGTAATCTTGAACTAAGACAGTTATATCATCATAATTTCGATACGTTTTGAAAGAACTACGCACGATTTGAGCTAACTTTATGTGCTGGCTATAATAATATTTGTATATTATACTTATTTTCACTGCAAATTACTTGCTATTCCCAAAATTCATATCAATAATTAACGCAAACAACTGCACAAAATATACATGTAATTCAAATGCTAGATGTGTTAACATCTGGATGCCACGATTACAGAGAACAAGGTTTAGAAATATCCTACACAATACCTAGAAAAAAGTGCTTGTGTTGAGTAAAAGAGTGAAAGACCGGTTTCTTCAGTTAGTGCATTAATAATTTCATTAAGTCGTACAATAAATATCTTTGTGGAAACTATTAACTCTGTGAATTTATTTTTATATGTTATTTTGCAATTACCACTGACAATCAAGAACATTATTATTCAGAACCTGTGTCATTTACAATTCAACTACAACTATTTCATTCTTTAAGTATAGGTTAGAGTGCATATTGGGTGTTCTTCGAAAATAAGAAAGCTAAAAAGGAGCGGAGCTTGCGAAGCGACTGTAGCTTTCTTATTTACGAAGAACATCCAATATGCACTCTAACCGGCTTAGTGCTCCGCCCATTTTTTTTCCGCCCAACACACTGCGTGACGTCACACGATAGCCTAAATGTGTATAACCATATTTGGAAGAGGTAGCGGTACACATTTTCGGGTCACGTGTTTTGCATAGCTTATTCCCGCATTCTGTCTAGGTAAATCAGACAATATCACGGTGTATTATCCATATCGGTACCCTCTTTGCACGGTACCCTCTTTGAACATACACAGGCCATTCTCTGCTAAAACAAACCAGCGATGGATAACAATGCAGTAAAAATTAATTGTAATTAGGAAAGGAGGTATGACACGTAGAAAAAATGTATACCACGGAACACTAGAATGTTTTATTTATGTGCTGATTTGTCATGTGCCCGATTTTCATGTAATGCAACTTCTCAATGAGCTACAAAAAGTCGACATGTCTTGCCTCGCCTGTCACCTCGACATATTTTTGTAAAATTAATAAATACACCCTACTTTCGGTTTTGCATCGGCACGGGCTGTAATATTTACATAAAAAGTAAGAAATAATACATACATACTTTGTTAGAATAAGTGAACTTTTTATTTGGAAATTATAAAATGATACTGGTTCCGTAAGTAATAAAACATTTTTATTGTTATTTTGCCTGTTTTCATTTCAATGAACCTCTTTTTTAATTCTATGCCGTAGTGACGATATACATGTGCGTGTACGGAAAAAAAACATGATGCATAAATATTGATTAGTAGGAGTAAACCTCAAGATCTCTGCACATGCGTATATTTCACTTTAGCGCTCTTCGAAACTTAGCTCCGCCCACTTGCGTTTTATAATATAAAACGTACAGTTTATATAAAATCTGTTCTATTAAGATTTGAAACCTAAAAATTTGAAAAATCCTCGTCGGTGATTGGCTTAAAAAAATTGGCGAGCACTAAAACAGTATAGAATTTGTATGTTTTGGTGTTTTGTTGAATACACCTTTCGACAATTTTGCACACTACTGTAATATGCAACTGTTTATCTTGGAAACGCTAATGCTTTCTAAATCAACATCTGGATTCCTCCCAAAATAACTGCAAATGTTAAATCAATACCTGAAATGTTGATAAATATTACATAATATTTACATTGTAAACATCACCTTATACCTCCGTTGCAAACTGCAAATTTCAATAACGAAAACAACAAACGATTACCATACCACTTTGATCCAGTGGTGTTTTGTGGTAATGAACAAAAAAAATAAATCGCTGTAAGAATCATCTTAAAATATAGGAAAGAAAATCTTTACAAACACATGTGCATTCTTTAGCTCTGGTAGAAAATACGAAGTGAATGTTAACACTTAGACATTTAGAAATATATCATAGTGGGCATTTCAACATTTTCCTGTTCCTGGCGATCATCAAATAAAAGAAAAAAAACAAGTGTTGAAATTATCATGGAAAAGAACATGAAGCTTCCTTTGCAGTTTAATACTACTAAAGGCGGCGCGATTGGCTTGAGAGATGTTGCACTACTCTTATAGCCTAATCAAACCGAGTCTGTAATTATTATATTTTTATTTCTTCAGAGGGATCTCCTCTTTTTAGTTTTTATTTAGATATGTCAGCGTGAGCATATATATCTTCCCCCCTCTTATGTCCATACGGGTTCATATGTTAAGTTCTACATGTGGAGAATGTACTTTACAGATATTGCTCTAAAATATTAATAGAATTAACCAAGTTATTTTTATCTTCTGCTGTTTTCTCACTTTCAGGTTATCTAAATGAATACCATAAAATATGCCCAACTTTATATATTAGTAATAGTATGTGTAGAGTTAAAGTAGTTGGAAACGTACGTTCATTTCCGATTATATTCCGAAATTATCAATCTTGTTAGGGTAGTGTTTGATTTAAGATGAATGATAAATTATAAAAAAAAAACAAACAAAAAAAAACAACAGAAAAAAACCAACAAAAAAGCAACAACAAAAAAACAACAACAAAAAACAATTAAAAAAACAACAAAACAACCCCCCCCCCCGCAAAAAAAAAAAAAAAAAAAAAAAAAAAAAACAAGGTATATGTTGTAAACTTTTATTTGAATTATTACCTACAGGCATTTATAGTCCCACTTTAGCGCCATGCATCCGAAACGAATTTCTATTACATATATATACAAATATACACTGTAAAAGGTTGATACAAACAGAAAAATGTACTAACATCTTAAGAAAAAGTAAAAAGATGTACGTTTCAAGGTATACTTGAAAATAAGGAATATTATGTGAAATTAATGGCTAAATTTTCAGTATCTATTACCATATTTCTACTGAGAGACTGCTATACGCAATAAGGACTATTTTTGCATATTTTGTCCTACTTTTGGTAATTGACGTTGATTGTAAGTGCCGTGTGCAATGCGTATATTACTTTGCTCACTTCACAATATTTTTCTTTAGGATACATTTTCTGAATTTTCATGAAAATTAGCATGTATTTGGAGGGATGCTGCTCTCATACAAATGCATAATCGTAGTCAATAATATGTGATGAGAAAACCATGCAATAATGAAATTGATATATTATAAGTTGGCCGTGTTGACGACTGGAAATCTCATTTAGTAAAACAATTGATAAAACTATTGTGAACAACAAGATGAGTATGTAGGTAAAAACAATATATCTTAGATTTTATCAACCCGTTTCTGAATTTACTCAATTTTGCTCAGGTATGAGTGTATCAGAGTATTTTTTGAATATACTCTAATTACGAGTATCGTGATTTTTAATATTTTTTTTTAATTTTGTATTTGATGGCAAATTTGCAATGACAAATTCTGCTTTGATATTGCTTTCTTAATTTAACCTTATTATATTAAAAGTAAAATAGAGAAAAGCAGTATCCCTAAAGAAAGCCCAACAAGGTAAAATTGATAATGTTGCAGGCTCGGTTTGATTGAGCTTGTTCACGAGGCAAATGTCATACCAATCAATGCTTGTATATTCTTTAAACAAATTTCGCTGCAAAGAATTCGATTATATAACTTCATAAAACAAACCAGGCATGAAAGCAGAGCATCACTCTGTCGTTGATTCTAGTTTTCGTTTTGTTTGTGAAATATACTGGTAGTATCTGACTACCACCTCTAAGACGAACGTTTTACTGTTCTGATTAATTTAAATTTTGATGACATTACACACTATTAGGTTTCGAAACGAAATAAATATTATTTCATAAACTAAAATAAAAAGAATAAAATAATAATTTTGTACAGTTTATATGTTCGTGTGTTATTCCCAAAGGATTATGCTATATTTA